>NW_028163869.1:205000-227500 GCF_964263955.1 Coregonus lavaretus | reverse complement strand
ATAACATTCTATTGGTAGCAAGAATTTTATATAATAATTTAAATTGAAAGATTCTAATTTTTGAATCCGGTGTTGTTTTGCGTGTCAGTTCATAAACACTATGCCATGGGATCGGTACGTCAAAGATCTCTTCCCAACTATTTTGCAATCTATATGGGACTGCTGTCAATCCTTTGGTCCTTAAGTGAAACTGATATACTTTTTTATTTATCACAGTTTTCCTTAACCAATTATGTTCTTTAATGCAAGGCCGACAGACAAGTTCCTTACTTTCTCCCCCTTCAACTTTCCTCTTCCACTTTTGCGGTAAGGCTGCAATTATTTGGTTGTAATTTTGGGTAGAGCAGACATTTCCATATGTTTTTGTTAGCTGCATGTGCGACATAACTCCACCAGTCCTACCGATGATATCATTTACGAAGATTATACCTTTTTTAAACATTCTGTCAAAAAATAAAGGTTTTATGTCAATTAGTATATTTGAATTTAACCACAATATTTGTTGCATTATTTGTTCTGTCGTTTCTGGAGGATTAAATTGAAATTGCAACCAACTTTCTATGGCTTGTTTTAGAAATAGTGACATTTGGGAGATTATTTCCTTTTCAAATAACTGAAAGTGAGAGGTTGTAATCTGAATAAAGGGAAAAAGGCCTTTCTTGAACAGTGGGTGAGACAATCTTACTAATTTGCTTGAGAACCAGTTCGGATTTAAGTATAACTTTTGGATGACTGAAGATTTTAGTGATAGGTCTAATGCTTTAATATTTAATAATTTCTGTCCTCCGAATTCATATTCATTATATAAATATGCTCTTTTAATTTTGTCTGGCTTGCCGTTCCAAATAAAATTGAATATTTTTTTCTCATATAATTTAAAAAACTGTTTGCTAGGCGTAGGCAAGACCATAAGCAAATAGGTAAACTGGGATAATACTAAAGAGTTAATCAGGGTGATTTTTCCACAAATTGACAGGTATTTTCCTTTCCATGGTAGTAAGATCTTATCTATTTTTGCTAACTTTCTATTAAAATTTATTGAAGTGAGATCATTTATTTCCTTTGGGATATGTATTCCGAGTATATCCACATCACCATCAGACCATTTTATTGGTAAACTACATGGTAATGTAAAAATTGTATTTTTTAGTGATCCAATACGTAATATAGTACATTTGTCATAATTTGGTTTTAATCCAGAGAGGTTAGAAAATGTATCTAGATCCTCTATGAGGCTGTGGAGGGATTCTAGTTGTGGATCTAAAAGAAAACATGAATCATCTGCGTACAATGACACCTTTGTTTTTAAGCCCTGTATTTCTAATCCTCTGATATTATTATTGGATCTGATTTTAATAGCTAACATCTCGATGGCCACAATAAATAGATATGCCGATAGTGGACAACCTTGTTTCACTCCTCTTGACAGTTTGAAACTTTCTGAGAAATAGCCATTATTTACTATTATACACCTAGGGTTACTATACATGATTTTGACCCATTTTATAAGAGATTCTCCAAAATTGAAATGCTCCAGGCATTTATATATAAATTCCAGTCGAACTTTATCAAATGCCTTTTCGAAGTCTGCTATGAATAGCAGGCCTGGTTTCCCATATTTTCCATAGTGTTCTATTGTTTCCAATACTTGCCTTATATTATCTCCAATGTATCTTCCATGTAAAAAACCTGTCTGATTAGAATGAATAATATCCGACAATACCTTTTTAATTCTATGCGCTATACATACAACGTTAGCTAAGTTAGCTGGCTAGCTAAGTTACCATAGTTAGATTTTACTTATTCTCCATCTGGGTTAATTTAACCAAGCTATTTGGCAGCCTTATCTCATGCTTCCATGGTGATTGATTGAGATATCTAACGGGGGGGGGGGGGGACACGACAGATTTTTATTGACCCTGTGTAAAAGAGCTTCTAAGTCTTCCACATTGCCATCGATAACCAATAGGACAACCTTAATGGAAACTTGAAAGACTTAACTTCAACAGAGCCTCTTAGAACCATGCAGCCACATTGGGACTAGATCAATTACCTGCAGAGCTACCATACTTGCTTTATTGGTCGTTTGCACAGATATTCTGTCACAGTGACCAACCTGACACACGTCACAGGCTGGGGGGTAAAGTGCCTTGCTCAAGGGCACGACAGCAGTAGGTAGTATACAGAGATATTGTAGCTGGTAACTCTTTGGCTGCCGGATCATTCCCTGCAGATTTACCCGCAGGCAGCTAGGAGTTCGAACTGATAACCCACCAGTATTCGGCCTGCCTTTCTGACCTCGAAGATCTGCACTATTCATTTAGCTCTTTCCTCACTACCTTGCCTTTGTTCAACCATGTGACCCGTCTTACCAACCCTTCACTCCTCAAAGTATGACATTTAAAAATGTGGGTGAAACTATCCCTTAAAGTGGCCTAGCCAGTCTCCAGACATTAATCCCATAGAAAATCTGTGGAGGGAGCTGAAGGTTCGAGTTGCCAAACGTCAGCCTCGAAACCTTAATGACTTGGAGAAGATCTGCAAAGAGGAGTGGGACAAAATCCCTCCTGAGATGTGTGGAAACCTGGTGGCCAACTACAAGAAACGTCTGACCTCTGTGATTGCCAACAAGGGTTTTGCCACCAAGTACTAAGTCATTTTTTGCAGAGTGATCAAATACTTATTTCCCTCATTAAAATGCAAATCAATTTATAACAGTTTTGACATTAGTTTTTCTGGATTTTTTTGTTGTTATTCTGTCTCTCACTGTTCAAATAAACCAGGGTTCTTCAATTCCGGTCCTGGAGGGCCGAAACACTTCTGTTTTTTATTTCTACCTGGTAGTTAATTGCACTCACCCGGTGTCCCAGGTCTGAATTAGCCCCTGATTAGAAGGAGAGGATGAAAAACAGAGGTGTTTCGGCCCTCCAGGACCGGAATTGAAGAACCCTGAAATAAACCTACCATTAAAATTATAGACTGATCATTTCTTTGTCAGTGGGCAAACGTACAAAATCATAAGGGGATCAAATACATTTTTCCCTCACTGTACATCTTTATATACTGTATTTGTTTTGATTATTTTTTTTTATTTTTTTTTATTTTATTTAACCAGGTAAGCCAGTTGAGAACAAGTTCTCATTTACAACTGCGACCTGGCCAAGATAAAGCAAAGCAGTGCGATAAAAGCAACACAGAGTTACATATGGGGTATAACAAAACATAAAGTCAAAAAATACAACAGAAAATCTATATACAGTGTGTGCAAATGTAGCAAGTTATGGAGGTAAGGCAATAAATAGGCTATAGTGCAAAATAATTACAATAGTATTAACACTGGAATGCTAGATGTGCAAGAGATTATGTGCAAATAGAGATACTGGGGTGCAAAAGAGCAAAATAAATAACAATATAGGGATGAGGTAGTTGGGTGGGCTAATTTCAGATGGCCTGTGTACAGGTGCAGTGATCGGTAAGGTGCTCTGACAACTGATGCTTAAAGTTAGTGAGGGAGATAAGAGTCTCCAGCTTCAGAGATTTTTGCAATTCGTTCCAGTCATTGGCAGCAGAGAACTGGAAGGAATGGCGGCCAAAGGAGGTGTTGGCTTTGGGAATGACCAGTGAGATATACCTGCTGGAGCGCAGACTACGGGTGGGTGCTGCTATGGTGACCAATGAGCTAAGATAAGGCGGGGATTTGCCTAGCAGTGATTTATAGATGGCCTGGAGCCAGTGGGTTTGACGACGAACATGTAGTGAGGACCAGCCAACAAGAGCGTACAGGTCACAGTGGTGGGTAGCGTATGGGGCTTTGGAGACAAAACGGATGGCACTGTGATAGACTACATCCAATTTGCTGAGTAGAGTGTTGGAGGCTATTTTGTAAATGACATCGCCGAAGTCAAGGATCGGTAGGATAGTCAGTTTTACGAGGGCATGTTTGGCAGCATGAGTGAAGGAGGCTTTGTTGCGAAATAGGAAGCCGATTCTAGATTTAACTTTGGATTGGAGATTCTTTATGTGAGTCTGGAAGGAGAGTTTACAGTCTAACCAGACACCTAGATATTTGTAGTTGTCCACATACTCTAGGTCAGACCCGTCGAGAGTGGTGATTCTAGTCGGGTGGGCGGGTGCCAGCAGCGTTCGATTGAAAAGCATGCATTTAGTTTTACTAGTGTTTAAGAGCAGTTGGAGGCTACTGAAGGAGTGTTGTATGGCATTGATATATATATATATATAAAATGACATTTTTGGTTCAAGCTGGGCTGAAGCGTTTCGCTACACTTTCATTCTATCACAACAATTTATTTTAAATACAAATGTTACATTTTGGGAATTGTGAAAAGTGAATGAATGAATGAAATACAGTTATTACTTAAATAATGACAGTCATTAGTCCATATCTTTAGTAGAGGGATCTTCTGTCACGGTCGTTGAGAGACGGGTCAGACTAAGGTGCAGCGTACATGTTTATTAAGACGAATAAACACTTGACAAAATAACGAACCGCGACGCTCAAACAGTGGCTACAACACAACAAGCCAAACACGAGTCAAGATCCCACAACTAAGGTAGGCAACCAGGCTACCTAAGTATGATCCCCAATCAGAGACAACGAGCGACAGCTGCCTCTGATTGGGAATCACACCCGGCCAAACCTAGACATACACATACTAGATCTCCAACATAGAAATACAATCACATAGATCTCAACAGAAACTCACACCCTGACCCAACCAACAAGAGTTCTCTAGGTCAGGGCGTGACACCTTCAAACGTAATATTTTACATTTGTTCTCTGTGTAACAATGTTTTGAATCGACCCAAATGTAGACCATTATTGGCAAAACAGCATGATTTTATATACCATTTAGCAGACGCTTTTATCCAAAGCAACTTACAGTCATGTGCGCATACATATTTACATATGGGTGGTCCCGGGGATCGAACCCGCTACCCTGGCGTTACAAGCGCCGTGCTCTACCAGCTGAGCTACAGAGGACCATGATGTGTGTGTGCTGTCACCTAAGATAGCTGAAGTGTGTCAGTGAACGTGAATATCTATTGATTTGCTCTGGCACTGTCTCATAGGCAGATCTGTGTTAATACCCCTAAAGACAGACACAGTCACACGCACGCTTTGTTTTTCTCAGATTGCAATCTGAGTGTACACGTCAAGTTCAGCTGAGGCTTTAGTCTGATGTTTAGTCCGTGCTTCTACACCTGCATTACTAGCTGTTTGGGGTTTTAGGCTGGGTTTCTGTACAGCACTTCGAGATATTAGCTGATGTAAGAAGGGCTATATAAAATAAAATTGATTGATTGATTGATGTTTGGACTGTTTGGTTCATTAATTAATATAAATCAATTTTAATAATCAATCGTATCTTATGAAAACGTATCTTATGAAATAACACATACTTAGACAATAAGGCTTTGTTTCAATGTGCTATTTAAAAAATGTATATATTCTTGTACATTGTTGACAATTCTCTGATGTGATGTACAGTACGTTCTGAAATGCAGACAATACAAATTGATGATTATAAATTCAACATTGTATCTTGATTGTGTAGGAAAAGCAGTGGGTGGGATGGTAGAGAAGGCTAAAATATATAAGAACATTTTGAAATTAGGATTAGACTGAAAAGAACCCAAGGATTATATTTAAAAAATGACTCAACTGCTGGGTCAATCCCCAACCCAATGTGCTGGGTCAATCCCCAACCCAATGCGCTGGGTCAATCCCCAACCCAAGGCGCTGGGTCAATCCCCAACCCAATGTGCTGGGTCAATCCCCAACCCAATGTGCTGGGTCAATCCCCAACCCAATGTGCTGGGTCAATCCCCAACCCAAGGCGCTGGGTCAATCCCCAACCCAATGTGCTGGGTCAATCCCCAACCCAATGTGCTGGGTCAATCCCCAACCCAATGTGCTGGGTCAATCCCCCAACCCAAGGCGCTGGGTCAATCCCCAACCCAATGTGCTGGGTTTATGTCACAACCCAACACACTGGGTTGTTTTAACCCAACAATATAGTCATACATACCCAGCAGCTGGGTCAAGGTGCTGGGTTAGAAACACAACCTAACCCCACTAGGTTGAATTAACCCAGCATTTTTTTTGTGTAGATTTAGGAAAAAATTATATGAATTGCCATATTAGACATAACTCAATTTCTACCTTTTTTTAAGATGCCAAAATAAAATGTTTTCAGTATCCTAATTTTGTTTTATTTTCTGATTGTTTCAACAAGCCATCTACAAAGTTCCCTCAAAAAGGGAATAGTTCTGAACTGGTTTTGATTAAAGTTTTGTTTTAATTATTTAAAATTAGTTAATTATCTTTTAAGCTTCCATTGGTTAAAATCTATTGCTCAGTTATCACTTGGCTCATGTAAACCTCCTAAGGTCAATATTTCTCTCACGTAAATGTTGTAGCTACATAAAACGATGAAATAAACGATTTATTTGGGAAATATCCAGTCGTCACCTCTTTTCTTCATTAGCGTGCTGATGTTTTCAAGTTGTATTGGATTTGTATTTATCTGTTAAGACATTGAATACATATTTAGTATATTTACTACATTTAATGTTGTAGTTTTTTTCTCTCTGAGAAGTAAGTTCATTTAAAGTTATGTGATTTGGTTTAAAGATACATTTCAGTGTTGTTAACACACAGTAACCCCAAAACCTGATCTCATTTGCATATTCATACTGAATTTGTAGCAACATTTACAGAAAACAAAATGTCCTCCACAGGTTTTCCCAGAATTGTTTGTCAGAAGTTCACAAGTTGCTGCAAATTTACCACAACAGTTTGCCAAAATACACATTTGTGAAAAATTGGCCAAAGGTTTGCCACAACTGTTTGCCAGAAGCCTGTTTGTCGGTAAGGGTGGGTGAAGCTGCTTTGAGTTGGGTTTTTTTGTTGCCTTTTATGTGGAGCGATCAGAGATCTCTGAAATGAGACGTTCTCGTCCCCCTTGTTCAGTTCAGAGTAATGATCAGAAACCTGTATGTTGATAAATGTGTCTGTTCTTCTTAATATGTTTTGTAATTTTGTATATTGTATGTTGTATATATGTTTGGTGTATTTCTGCAGGGCCCATCTGAAAAAGAGACCCTAGTCTCAGTATGACTTCCCTGTCAAAATAAAGGTTTATTATTAATAATAATAATAATAATAATAATAATAATAATAATATTCATTTTTAAACATGTATGGTTGAATGTCACCATGTAGCTAATAAAACATTAAAAAAAGGCTCCTTTGTGTTGATGCACCATGTAGCTAATAAAACATTAAAAAAAGGCTCCTTTGTGTTGATGCACCATGTAGCTAATAAAACATTTAAAAAAGGCTCCTTTGTGTTGATGAGAGGAATCACTGCAAGCCATTGCGGGGGCGGCAGGTAGTGTAGTGTTTAAGAGCGTTGTGCCAGTAACCGAAAGGTCGCTGGTTCTAATCCCCGAGCCGACTAGGTGAAAAATCTGTTGATGTGCCCTTGAGCAAGGCACTTAACCCTAATTGCTCATGTAAGTCGCTCTGGATAAGAGCGTCTGCAAAATGTAAATGGTCAGTTCTTTCGGTTTTGCCCAAGGGATTGTGTTTTTAGTGTCTGCCTCCCTTTCAAAAAAGCCTACCTTGAGGGAGGCACGAGGCCAGAGCACGAAGCACCGCCTCACATGAGAAGTAGTCCTTCAGAGACTGGAAAGAAATGTGTCAGCTTGTATATTTAGCAATGAACCTGCCTATAGGAAACATCGCTGAAAGACATCCAATGGACAAACACGCACAAAAACATATAGTGATCAGTATCACGTAGAGCCTTTGCGAAAAAGCAGGACTATATTTATTATCAGCTCTCCCCCCACCCCCATCAGTACACCGGAAGCCGTCATAGGGTGTATCATTCAGCGTGTGAAGACCTGACCTGCCTTCCTCCTGGGCAATTACATGTGAAAACACATTTCACTGACCTAGAAATGCCTTGGACATGATGAAAACAGATTCCCACAGGGTGAAATCCCCTTTAACAGACTTAACCAAATGAACATATTTCTGAAAAAACATTTACCCAGTGTCCTTTACAGTCTTAATCGATTTAACCAAATGAACACGTTTCAGAAAAACATTTACCAATTTGGTTGGAGAAACATTCTCACGTCATAGGCCAACTCGGCTGAATATGAAACATTTTTAAAATGTGGCCCTCGGTACATTACGAAAGGAAACAGTTGTACTTAAATTTGGCCAGTGGCCAGTGAGACTGAGAGGATCTGGACGGCTGTCAAACCACAGAGGTTCTCAGCTGTGTTTCCCGTTCCCTCTGGGTACTCCCAGCACTGGAGCCCGTAACCAGAGCAACCAGAGAGGCTGTGAGAAATACAGGCCACACAAGACGTGTTAGTAGTTATAAGAATTAGCCTTCTAAGGCTGATGGGGAGGGAGGGAAGCAGAGCTGTTGGACCAGAATAGATCATGACTGCAACGTACGTTTAATAACGGACGTCACTGAGATCTAAACGGAAATTATGTTAAGTGAGCAAAAACACTGAGGATGGAGTGAGTGAGAGACCCCTCTTCCTTGTGCCTGGTCTCAGCAACTTTTGAATGGACAGCATTCATTTACCTCCATGGAGGTATCTTATATACAGTGAGGGGGGAAAAAGGATTTGATCCCCTGCTGATTTTGTACGTTTGCCCACTGACAAAGAAATAATCAGTCTATAATTTTAATGGTAGGTTTATTTGAACAGTGAGAGACAGAATAACAAAACAAAAATCCAGAAAAACGCATGTCAAAAATGTTATAAATTGATTTCAAAGAACTGATTCTAGCTCTGAAAGAATCCAAAAAGTGACCAATTATTTCGCTGAGGCGTGGCTGTGAAAAGATTCAGCATGCTACTGGCATTACACACCTGGCTAAAAGACCTGTAGCTCTGTTGGGATAATTTTTATAGATAACTTTTACACCTTTTGAAAACAGAAGATCTACAGGAATGAGTCCATCCAAATCATCTTGGCTCCTGGACTCTATGCACGCATTCCAAGGCTGCGTTGACCCAATGATAAATTTGACATTTCAGTCATTTAGCAGACGCACTTACAGGAGCAATTGGGGTTAAGAACCTTGCTCAAGGGCACATTGACAGATTTTTTCAGCTAGTCGTTCAGGGATTTGAACCAGCAACCTTTTGGTTCCTGTCCCAAGGCTGTTAACACTAGGCTACCTGCCGCCCCAGTGACCCAAGCTCTGCTCAGTCGCTGAGTTGTCGTAGTGCTGTTTAGATGTACGTTATCCCAGGGGCGTTTGGCAATCATAATATAAGTAACTCTGTCGATCCTATAGCTATTGTATGTAGTAATCATGCGCCTATGAACCTTAGTTAAACTATTAGCGCTGAGGCGATTTGCCCTAGTAGGAAGTCCACTGTGTATCAGCTCAAACATAAATATGTCTACCTCTGATAAGCCTCCCAGTAAAGCCATAAAAACAATCAAGAATCCCAGAAAAGTGCTCAGAATAGCCCACATTAACATATATAGTCTAAGAAACAAGGTTCATGAAATCGATAACTTGCTGGCAACAGATAACATTCATATTCTGACTATCTCTGAAACTCACTTAGATAATACCTTTGACAATAAAGTGGTAGCAATACATGGTTTCAACATCTTCAGAGGAGACAGGAGAGACAGGAATGCCAATGGCGGAGGTGTTGCCGTTTATGTTCAGTCATATTCCTGTAAAGCTTAGAGAGGATCTCATGTTAAATACTGTTGAAGTAATATGGCTACAGGTTCACCTGCCTCACCTAAAGCCCATTCTGGTGGGAAGCTGCTATAGACCACCAAGTGATAACAGTCAGTATCTGGATAATGTGTGTGAAATGCTTGATAATGTATGTGATAAAAACAGAGAGGTATATTTTCTGGGTGACCTAAATATTGACTGGCTTTCATCAAGCTGCCCACTCAAGAAAAAGCTTCAAACTGTTGCCAGTGCCTGCAACCTGGTTCAGGTTATCAGTCAACCTACCAGGGTAGTTACAAACAGCACAGGAATTAAATCATCCACATGTGTTGATCACATCTTTACTGATGCTGCAGAAAAATGCTCTAAATCAGAATCCAAATCCATCGGATGTAGTGATTATAATATCATAGCCATATCTAGGAAAACCAAAGTTCAAAACGCTGGGCCTAATATAGTGTATAAGAGGTCATACAATACGTTTTGTAGTGATTCCTATGCTGGTCTGTGGTGTGTAATTAGGAGCAAACAGACGCTGCACTTTAACACATTAATGAAATTGCTTATTCCAGTTACTAATAAGCATGCACCCATTAAGAAAATGACTTTAACAACTGTTAAATCCCTGTGGATTGATGGGGAATTAAAAAATTGTATGGTTGAGATGGATGAAGCAAAAAGAATGGCAAATAGGTCTGGCTGCAAAGTCGATTGGCAAACGAACTGTAAATTGAGAAATCATGTGACTAAACTGAATAAAAAGAAGAAGAAACTGTACTGTGAAACAAAGATAAATGACATAAAGAACGATAGTAAAAAGCTTTGGAGCCCCTTCAATGAAATGTTGGGCAAAAAGGCAAACTCAGCTCCATTATTCATTGAATCAGATGGCTCATTCATCACAAAACCCACTGATACTGCCAACTACTTTACTTATTTTTTTCAATGGCAAAACTAGCAAACTTAGGGGGGATGTCTCAGACAGCACACAAAGTCAGTGTGAATATAGTGCCCATTCACACTTTCTGTTCCCAATCTGGCAGAGGCACGTCAGAAATCTGCTTTTGAGTGACCACAGGTACCAGTCTTTAGATCCTCAGAGTGGTCAGGAAGTGACAAGACTCTTCAGATAAGTAGTAATGAGTAATAATAATATGCCATTTAGCAGACGCTTTTATCCAAAGCGACTTACAGTCATGTGTGCATACATTTTTACGTATGGGTGGTCCCGGGGATCGAACCCACTACCCTGGTGTTACAAGCGCCATGCTCTACCAATTGAGCTACAGAGGACAAGTGTCCAACGTAACCTATTTGATGCAATGCTGGATAAGTAGCTAGCCTTGTGTATCTGTATTCATAGACACTGTGGACCATACTGTCTTGGTGCAGAGATTGGAGTGTGTTGGGATTACTGGTCGTGCTCTGGAATGGTATGTAAACTACCTGTCAAATAGAACCCAGTGTGTTAATGCAGATGGTTGTAAGTCTGACACTACAGAGCTGCAGTTCCTCAAGGATCCATGTTAGGTCCCCTGTAGTTTATTATCTAGATCGACAACATTGGGAACCATATTGAGACAACTCATTTTTTATGTGGATGACACTGTTCTCTATTCAAGTGGCAGCAGGTTGACTTTGGCTTTTGAAAAAGCTCAAACATCTTTAATATCATTCAACAGAGTCTGTACAAAATGCATGGTATTTTCCAATACTAAACACTCTGAAAACCATGTAATTACTACCTTGGAAGGACATTGCGTAGAGCAAGTCAAAATGTAAAAGTATCTGGGAGTTTGGGTGGAAGTTGAGCTTCACCTCCCATGAAGAGAACCTTATCAGGAAACTCAAGCTGCTTATTAGGTTTTATTACTTGTACTTTTCTCTGTGTTGGTGATTCTATTCGTGTGCAAGCCTCAAGCTCTACCCTGAATGCTCTTGACTGTTTATCATGCAGCCTTTCGTTTTGACCTCAATCAGAGACGTCTAACTCACCTTTATCTCTACAGTGCTGTCAGGTGGACAACGCTATCAACAGGCTGAAACACTGGTCTTTTTAGGAAAACTGGCATTTTATCTATCCTCTCTTTTAGCTTTAAATAAAATCACATCCAAGTTCAGATCCCAATCTTGTTTTATGCTAACAGTCACGTAAATCAGAACCGAGCATGGAAAACAGGTCCTTTCATCACTCAACCCCCTGGTCTTGGAATTCGCTCCAAGCCAACCTAAAACTCCAGAAACCTGGTGTCCCTGGAGGAGTTCTAAGGACGAATAGATGAACAGGTTGTTGAGACATGTAGTTGTTTCTAGTTGTCACTAGTTTATTGTTGTCTCATGGAAGGAAACGTGTTGTTTTAGTTCACACACCACACACCTACCTGAACACACACACATCAACATCCACTGTTTTGTTTTGCTGTTGCCGGTGTCGTCCATCTGTGTTGTCCGTTTTTAGTCTTACTTTATTGATTTTGGATCACTACCCACCTCCAGACACTGAGGTAAATGTTCAACCTGGACAAAGCAACATGAGCTGAGTTTATCGCCATGACGACAGGTCCCTCTGCCACTGCTGTCTATGTGTAAAGTTGATAGAGTGAGAACTGATCACTAATAACAGTAGTGAGTTGATAGAGTGAGAACTGATCACTAATAACAGTAGTGAGTTGATAGAGTGAGAACTGATCACTAATAACAGTAGTGAGTTGATAGAGTGAGAACTGATCACTAATAACAGTAGTGAATTGATAGAGTGAGAACTGATCACTAATAACGGTAGGGAGTTGATAGAGTGAGAACTGATCACTAATAACAGTAGTGAGTTGATAGAGTGAGAACTGATCACTAATAACAGTAGTGAATTGATAGAGTGAGAACTGATCACTAATAACAGTAGTGAGTTGATAGAGTGAGAACTGATCACTAATAACGGTAGGGAGTTGATAGAGTGAGAACTGATCACTAATAACAGTAGTGAGTTGATAGAGTGAGAACTGATCACTAATAACAGTAGTGAATTGATAGAGTGAGAACTGATCACTAAAAACAGTAGTGAGTTGATAGAGTGAGAACTGATCACTAATAACAGTAGTGAGTTGATAGAGTGAGAACAGATCACTAATAACAGTAGTGAGTTGATAGATGGAGAATTGATCACCAATAACGGTAGTGAGTTGATAGAGTTGATAGTTTTCCCGCTCAGAGCGGATTCTAGTTCTGACTAGTTCAATCTCTCTAGTTACTCTCTGGTTGGGCAATATTTGGTGGATGAGGCTTGTGATTCAAGGTGGGGTTACGCAAGGCTCTGTGTTGAGCTCTTTACTGTTGTCACAGTGGACAAAACATTTTTCCTACAAAAGCCTGGCTCACACAATAGCAAATACCTGCTATTGCTGTTGGTCAACACAATATTTGGTAAGACTGTCTGTCTATGAGCCATATAGGGCACTACAGATGGTATGACTGTCTGTCTATGAGCCATATAGGGCACTACAGATGGTATGACTGTCTGCCTATGAGCCATATAGGGCACTACAGATGGTATGACTGTCTGTCTATGAGCCATATAGGGCACTACAGATGGATTATGCACCTATACACCGGACTATTGACCCTCTGGGACAGTAAAGTATTCATTCATTCAGGTGGTTCCAATAAAATCTTACCCAGTATTAAATATTCTCAGATTCTCTGATTGTTCTTATGTATATCTGCAATGTGAACAAAGTTGCAGTGTGATTCATTGCATTACAGTTTGACTCCTGGTTTGTCTAGCATTTTCTGTCAATTTTAATTGGGGACTGATGGAACCATAAAGCCAAAGACATATGACCATTAGTCAGTCTTTTGAACTCATGGAGGAGCAAACGTTTGTATTCGCATGAATCACCAATAAACTCATCCTTTGTCACATAGCATCTAGACGTGGTCGAGGTTACACTTTTCTGTTGCCTGAAAGTAAATAAGTTGTCCAATTTATCCTGTCACCATCTGTGAGGTTCAAATTATAGAGCTGAGCTGGTCTGTTTATTTTCAGCCTTGTGCTCTTTTAACCAACGACCGAATCACATCGATCTGAGTGGGTCTGACGTGACGTCTGAAACATGTTGTGGTTTTAGATGGTCTGTTTGTTCTTCTTTGTTTAAACATTTACAGCATTATTTACAATTTGCACGGTAACAAGTCATAAATATACTTTTCCCATTTTTATCCCGTGTGCTCATGGGAGACGTGTTGTCACCGGGCCTACTAATAATCTTTGAATGAATAAATAAAGTTGAACATGAGTGAAATACAATGTTAACATGATTAATCTGTGTTGTTTTTATTGCACTACTTTGCTTTATCTTGGCCAGGTCGCAGTTGTAAATGAGAACCTGTCCTCAACTGGCTTACCTGGTTAAATAAAGGTGAAAAAAAAAAATAATAATAATTTTTTATAATAATAAGAATAATAATCAATGTGTCTATCAATTGTCTTAGCAGACATGTATAGACAAATGATCACCAACCTATATGCTAGATATGTGAGCCTCGAGACCAGTCTGTACTGTACTGAAAGTCTAGGAGTCTCTGAGAAGCTAACACAGTCAAGGTGATGCATCCAATGACCTTCTCTTTGTCTAGAGGATGGACCTTCTCTCTGTCTAGAGGATGGGCCTTCTCTCTGTCTAGAGGATGGACCTTCTCTCTGTCTAGAGGATGGGCCTTCTCTCTGTCTAGAGGATGGGCCTTCTCTCTGTCTAGAGGATGGGCCTTCTCTCTGTCTAGAGGATGGGCCTTCTCTCTGTCTAGAGGATGAGCCTTCTCTCTGTCTAGAGGATGGGCCTTCTCTCTGTCTAGAGGATGGGCCTTCTCTCTGTCTAGAGGATGGGCCTTCTCTCTGTCTAGAGGATGGGCCTTATCTCTGTCTAGAGGATGGGCCTTCTCTCTGTCTAGAGGATGGGCCTTCTCTCTGTCTAGAGGATGGGCCTTCTCTCTGTCTAGAGGATGGGCCTTATCTCTGTCTAGAGGATGGGCCTTCTCTCTGTCTAGAGGATGGGCCTTCTCTCTGTCTAGAGGATGGGCCATCTCTCTGTCTAGAGGATGGGCCTTCTCTCTGTCTAGAGGATGGGCCTTCTCTCTGTCTAGAGGATGGGCCTTCCCTCTGTCTAGAGGATGGGCCTTCTCTCTGTCTAGAGGATGGGCCTTCTCTCTGTCTAGAGGATGGGCCTTCCCTCTGTCTAGAGGATGGGCCTTCTCTCTGTCTAGAGGATGGGCCTTCTCTCTGTCTAGAGGATGGACCTTCTCTCTGTCTAGAGGAGGATGGGCCTTCTCTCTGTCTAGAGGATGGGCCTTCTCTCTGTCTAGAGGATGGGCCTTCCCTCTGTCTAGAGGATGGGCCTTCTCTCTGTCTAGAGGATGGGCCTTCTCTCTGTCTAGAGGATGGGCCTTCTCTCTGTCTAGAGGATGGGCCATCTCTCTGTCTAGAGGATGGGCCTTCTCTCTGTCTAGAGGATGGGCCTTCTCTCTGTCTAGAGGATGGGCCTTCCCTCTGTCTAGAGGATGGGCCTTCTCTCTGTCTAGAGGATGGGCCTTCTCTCTGTCTAGAGTATGGGCCTTCTCTCTGTCTAGAGGATGGGCCTTCCCTCTGTCTAGAGGATGGGCCTTCTCTCTGTCTAGAGGATGGGCCTTCTCTCTGTCTAGAGGATGGGCCTTCCCTCTGTCTAGAGGATGGGCCTTCTCTCTGTCTAGAGGATGGGCCTTCTCTCTGTCTAGAGGATGGACCTTCTCTCTGTCTAGAGGAGGATGGGCCTTCTCTCTGTCTAGAGGATGGGCCTTCTCTCTGTCTAGAGGATGGGCCTTCCCTCTGTCTAGAGGATGGGCCTTCCCTCTGTCTAGAGGATGGGCCTTCTCTCTGTCTAGAGGATGGGCCTTCTCTCTGTCTAGAGGATGGGCCTTCCCTCTGTCTAGAGGATGGGCCTTCTCTCTGTCTAGAGGATGGGTCTTCTCTCTGTCTAGAGGATGGGTCTTCTCTCTGTCTAGAGGATGGGCCTTCTCTCTGTCTAGAGGATGGGCCTTCTCTCTGTCTAGAGGATGGGCCTTCTCTCTGTCTAGAGGAGGATGGACCTTCTCTCTGTCTAGAGGATGGGTCTTCTCTCTGTCTAGAGGATGGGCCTTCTCTCTGTCTAGAGGATGGGCCTTCTCTCTGTCTAGAGGAGGATGGGCCTTCTCTCTGTCTAGAGGATGGACCTTCTCTCTGTCTAGAGGATGGGCCTTCCCTCTGTCTAGAGGATGGGCCTTCTCTCTGTCTAGAGGATGGGCCTTCTCTCTGTCTAGAGGAGGATGGGCCTTCTCTCTGTCTAGAGGAGGATGGGCCTTCTCTCTGTCTAGAGGATGGGCCTTCTCTCTGTTTAGAGGATGGGCCTTCTCTCTGTCTAGAGGATGGGCCTTCTCTCTGTCTAGAGGATGGGCCTTCTCTCTGTCTAGAGGATGGGCCTTCTCTCTGTCTAGAGGATGGGCCTTCTCTCTGTCTAGAGGATGGGCCTTCTCTCTGTCTAGAGGATGGGCCTTCCCTCTGTCTAGAGGATGGGCCTTCTCTCTGTCTAGAGGATGGGCCTTCTCTCTGTCTAGAGGATGGGCCTTCTCTCTGTCTAGAGGATGGGCCTTCTCTCTGTCTAGAGGATGGGCCTTCTATCTGTCTAGAGGATGGGCCTTCTCTCTGTCTAGAGGATGGGCCTTCTCTCTGTCTAGAGGATGGGCCTTCTCTCTGTCTAGAGGATGGGCCTTCCCTCTGTCTAGAGGATGGACCTTCTCTCTGTCTAGAGGATGGGCCTTCTCTCTGTCTAGAGGATGGGCCTTCTCTCTGTCTAGAGGATGGGCCTTCTCTCTGTCTAGAGGATGGGCCTTCTCTCTGTCTAGAGGATGGGCCTTCTCTCTGTCTAGAGGATGGGCCTTCCCTCTGTCTAGAGGATGGACCTTCTCTCTGTCTAGAGGATGGGCCTTCTCTCTGTCTAGAGGATGGGCCTTCTCTCTGTCTAGAGGATGGGCCTTCTCTCTGTCTAGAGGATGGGCCTTCTCTCTGTCTAGAGGAGGATGGACCTTCTCTCTGTCTAGAGGATGGGTCTTCTCTCTGTCTAGAGGATGGGCCTTCTCTCTGTCTAGAGGATGGGCCTTCTCTCTGTCTAGAGGATGGGCCTTCTCTCTGTCTAGAGGATGGGTCTTCTCTCTGTCTAGAGGATGGGCCTTCTCTCTGTCTAGAGGATGGGCCTTCTCTCTGTCTAGAGGATGGGCCTTCTCTCTGTCTAGAGGATGGGCCTTCTCTCTGTCTAGAGGATGGGCCTTCTCTCTGTCTAGAGGATGGGCCTTCTCTCTGTCTAGAGGATGGGCCTTCTCTCTGTCTAGAGGATGGGCCTTCTCTCTGTCTAGAGGATGGGCCTTCTCTCTGTCTAGAGGATGGGCCTTCTCTCTGTCTAGAGGATGGGCCTTCTCTCTGAGCTTGGTTCCTCTCAAGGTTTCTTCCACCCAGAGTTTCCCCTTGCCACTGTGTTTCTCTTCTGGGTCTAGGTCAGGTTACTGTAAAGCGCTGTTGATGTTAAAAGGGCACAAATAAATGTAACATTGGATTGACCGATTGACTGATTCTAGATGTAAATGAACTATGTAGGTTCATTATGATATGGCCTGAATACAGCACTTCTCCTGAACTGTAGAGGAGAGAGTTGGAGTTTAGGTAAACAAGTCTGACCGCTGTGGCCTATCTACTGTCTATTGCTACATTATTTTCCACTTTGACAGGTGCCACTTCTGTTGTGCTTAATGTGTTCACCTGGACAGCTGGGCCACTTCTGTTGTTGTGCCTAATGTGTTCACCTGGACAGCTGGGACACTTCTGTTGTTGTGCCTAATGTGTTCACCTGGACAGCTGGGCCACTTCTGTTGTTGTGCCTAATGTGTTCACCTGGACAGCTGGGCCACTTCTGTTGTTGTGCCTAATGTGTTCACCTGGACAGCTGGGCCACTTCTGTTGTGCTTAATGTGTTCACCTGGACAGCTGGGACACTTCTGTTGTTGTGCCTAATGTGTTCACCTGGACAGCTGGGCCACTTCTGTTGTGCTTAATGTGTTCACCTGGACAGCTGGGCCACTTCTGTTGTTGTGCCTAATGTGTTCACCTGGACAGCTGGGCCACTTCTGTTGTTGTGCCTAATGTGTTCACCTGGACAGCTGGGCCACTTCTGTTGTGCTTAATGTGTTCACCTGGACAGCTGGGACACTTCTGTTGTTGTGCCTAATGTGTTCACCTGGACAGCTGGGCCACTTCTGTTGTGCTTAATGTGTTCACCTGGACAGCTGGGCCACTTCTGTTGTTGTGCCTAATGTGTTCACCTGGACAGCTGGGCCACTTCTGTTGTTGTGCCTAATGTGTTCACCTGGACAGCTGGGTCACTTCTGTTGTTGTGCCTAATGTGTTCACCTGGACAGCTGGGCCACTTCTGTTGTTGTGACTAATGTGTTCACCTGGACAGCTGGGCCACTTCTGTTGTTGTGACTAATGTGTTCACCTGGACAGCTGGGTCACTGAAGCATCAGATGATTGTCCCAGTGCTAAAGTAAGTTGCTGCTTAATGTGTTCACCTGGGAGTAGGGCTGAGCCATTAACTGCCGTGTTTTGTTTTTGGGGTTATTAAACAACTAATTGACCTGACTTCGGTTCAATTACTTGAATTCCGTTTCGTTCATTTATTTTTTTTGTCAGAGAGAATCAAATCATTCACGAGAGAAATCTGAGAGATCAAGTCAAGAACTATGTGGGACGCTGGGCTGAAGGCCAATTGGTAAGTGGCTCTGGATAAGAGCGTCTGCTAAATGACGTACATGTAAATGTAAAGGCAGTTTTAGTTTTCATTAAGCAAATATTCAACCTTGTTCAGCGCAGAAATGTGGTAATTAACCACAACGACCATAATCCATTGTGCAATTTTTTCCCGGCTCAAGATGCGAAGCGGGAGGTTTCACTCTTGCCAAAATCAGTCCAAAATAAGCAAAATTAGTTTGTATGGGCTTATTCTGGACCTAAGCTTGGGATGACGACTCCCATTGTTAGGGCGGAGACATCAGCGTCTCGTCATTATATATAGATCTCTGGACGGATACACTTTTATGCCTGCTACGTTAGGTTAAATACACACAGACCACACACAACACAATGACAAGGGACTGAGACAGGTTAAATACACAGACCACACAACACAATGACGAGGGACTGAGACAGGTTAAATACACAGACCACACACAACACAATGACGAGGGACTGGGACAGGTTAAATACACAGACCACACAACACAATGACGAGGGACTGAGACAGGTTAAATACACACAGACCACACAACACAATGACGAGGGACTGAGACAGGTGGTGAAAGTATGCCTTATCTACTTTGAAGAACTAGTAAAATAATTTGGTCAGACAGCTCTGCAGCATACTTAGGCAGGCTAGCGAAATAGGATGACTAAAGACAGTACAGTATGGGGAGAACAGAAATAAATGGCTGGCTGACTGCTACTGCCTGAGCAGAGATGAGATGATGACTTTAAGGAATAACATTTTACATTTTAGTCATTTAGCAGACGCTCTTATCCAGAGTGCATACATGTTTTTTGTTTTTTTGTTTTTTTCATACTGGCCCCCCATGGGAATCGAACCCACAACCCTGGCGCCATGCTCTACCAACTGAGCTAAACTGAACTCAATAATATACACAACTGAAATATTGTATTATTTCATAGTAATTTACTATTTTTCTATTGATGGCTACCCATGTGATGAGGTGTGAATGACGGAGTTTATTCAGTTTATTCAGAGTACATGAATAAAGTGCGGCAAGCATCAAAACGAAACTAGCACAAGGGAAAAATCCACCTTGGCTACATACAAGGAAAGAGTAGCTCAACCGAGCTACTCACTCTCACAATGAACAACCACTCACAAAGGACAAGGGGGCAGAGGGAACACTTATACACAGACTAATGAGGGAATGAGTCCCAGGTGTGTGTGATTGACAAGACAAGACAAGACAAATGGAGTGATGATAAATGGAGTGGTAGTGGCTAGTAAGCCGGTGACGACGAACGCCGAAACCTGCCCGAGCAAGGAGGAGGGACAGCCTCGGCTGAAACAATGGGAAAGTAATTCTTCTTTGAAAGTTCATCAACTTGTAACATCACCTTTGAGAAAAGGGCTCTTGAACGTTTTGGTACAACTACTGGAGAGCGCTTCTTTGTCTACACCCATTCAGCATCGTTCACACCCTCTTAAGCTTTAGCCCCACCCATCGCTTTAAGGATTCACATGTGAGGCCATGTGCTAAACAACCAAAGATTTCAAGACTAAAGCCTGGTTTATACTACGGATGTATTCGTACATTTCATCTGGAGTGCCAGAGTGTGCTCTGGGCGTTTGTAAACTCAGAGCGTTGTCAGATTGTCTGTTCGTAAATTCAGAGCGTTTCGCTCTCGGAGCATTCAGAGCGCACACTGGACGCTCTGACCTGAGGAGTAGGGTTGATCCGAGCGTTCTGACCTAACAACAGCAGTCAAGCACCCAAGCTAACTGGCTAACGTTGGCTAGCTTGCTAGGTACTTCCAGACACAAATGAGAGAACAGCTCACTCTGAACATTTTACTCGCCCTAGCAGAGCTGGTTAGGCAGTTTTAATGTTATCCAGAGCAATTTAATTACGCTTTTTTTGCCAACGTTTACTGACACCGGCCATATTCAACGGGAGTGCCTTGAAATCGGACTAGATAGCCAGAGAGAATTTACCAGCTACGTCTATCAACAGTTGTCGCATTGACATCATGAACATTCTATTGAAATGGTTACTTGCATAGTGGAGTCTTTTGTTTAGACATGTAGCTAGCTAGCTAAACAATGAACTATAATCCCAACTCATAACGTTACTATCCTGCATGAATCTGCAGGTAGCTAACCAACCAGGTTCAATGTTAGCTTGCTAACATTAGGCTATAACTAGCAATGCAAATAGCTCTGAGATATGAATAATATTGCTTCAGAGATCATACACATAACGTTAGCTAGCAAGCCAGCCAGCTAACATTAGCTAGCTAGCTAACAGTACACTTTAACTTGAAATGAAAACAACTTTCAGACAAAATTAGAAATGTGTAATATCTGAAAATGTAGCTAGCTAGACTATCTTACCCGTATACATGGATGGACGCTTCTCCCTCTCTGTCACGGATGCCATGGTTGCCCTTAGTTTGAAGATGTAATCCGGAGACAGGTGTTTTATACAACAGCCTTCTGTGTGTTCTCTTTTCGACTCCGTCTGCATATTTACAATCAAACTCCAGAGTTTTCTCCATCTCCTTAGCTATCATACTCTAATTCCACTGATTTCAAAACTCGGTCCTCCAGAAAGTGGAGAGCAACACTTATGCAGTTCTACTACGTGATATCTTTCAAAAAATCTGTGTTAGTATTACCTACATATACTGACCAGCTCATGTTATAGACAGAAGCGTGCTATATGGCAGACCAATCCAAACTCATCTCTCGGCATGTCCAGCCCACTCATTATCTCAACCAATCATGGCTAGCGGGAAGGTTGCTGTCTTTTTCCATGGCTAAACCAACTAGGCTCGTAATTTAACCATTTTATTCGTATTTACAGATGGCATGTCACGATCGTCGGGAACAGATGAGGACCAAGGCGCAGCGTTGCAGGCAAACATACTCTTTATTGAGCGAAACGCGATCAAAACAACAAAGACGGTAACGTGACAGTACACGGTCAAACACAACCAACTTGAAACAAGAACCCACAAAAACAAAGGAAAAACCGACAGTTTAAATATGGCTCCCAATCAGAGACAACCAGCAAACAGCTGACACTCGTTGCCTCTGATTGGGAGTCACTCAGGCCAACATAGAAATAGAGTACATAGATCTACACACCCTGGCTCAACATAACCGTGTCCCCAGAGCCAGGGCGTGACAGTACCCCCCTTAAAGGCGCGGACTCCGACCGCGCCAACTAAATACCACAGGGGAGGGACCGGGTGGGCACTCCGCCTTGGCGGCGGATCCGGCTCCGGGCCTGATCCCCACTCCCTCTCCAACCCCCCAAAGTACCCCTGGTCCGGTCTGGCCCCGCTGGCCGGAGCCGGACTGAAGGACACGCACCCCTGGCTTGGTGCGTGGAGCAGGAACGGACCGGACCGGGCTGACGATGCGCACCCCTGGCTTGGTGCGTGGAGTAGCAACTGGCCGGACCGGGCTGACGATACACACCCCTGGCTTGGTGCGTGGAGTAGCAACTGGCCGGACCGGGCTGACGATACACACCCCTGGCTTGGTGCGTGGAGCAGGAATGGACCGGACCGGGCTGACGATGCGCACCCCTGGCTTGGTGCGTGGAGTAGCAACTGGCCGGACCGGGCTGACGATACGCACCCCTGGCTTGGTGCGTGGAGCAGGAATGGACCGGACCGGGCTGACGATGCGCACCCCTGGCTTGGTGTGGAGAGCAGGAGCGGGCCGGACAGGGCTGACGAAACGCACCACAGACTTGGTGCGGGGAGCAGGAATGGGCCGGACTGGGCTGGCGACGCGCACCACAGACTTGGTGCGGAGAGCAGGAACGGGCCGGACAGGGCTGACGAAACGCACCACAGACTTGGTGCGGGGAGCAGGAACAGACCGGACCGTACTGGGGACACACACCACTG